>NC_071355.1:130764999-130809999 GCF_943734655.1 Sabethes cyaneus
CTCACATATACGCGAGCGCGGTTGTATAACATTTCAACGAAGACCATATCGCGGAATACCGTTTCGCGGAATACCATTTCGCGGAAAGTACCAAAACGCCGGAAACCCTTCCGCGGAAAACCTTTTGGCGGAAAGAACCATTTCGCGGGGGGCAGCCCCCCCACAGAGATCACATCTGTCTTGGTTTATTCGTTTTCCTAGATCTACTGAACTCTAGTTAGTTTTCCCTAGTCCTCGCATCGATTTTACTTTCGTTAAAAGCCGCTTTTTGCGGTTTTCAAACTGAATGCACGGTGGTTCTCCGCCAAATAGTACTTTCGGTGAAAATTTTTTCCGCGAAATAGTACTTTCCGCAAAAATGTTTTCCGCGAAATGGTACTTTCCGCGAAAATGTTTTCCGCGAAATGGTTTTCCGCGAAACAGTATATTCCGCGTTATGGTCATCCGCGAATTAGTTTTCCGCGAAATGGTATTCGGCGATATGTTATACAATCCGCGAGCGCCGCATGGTAAGACAACACGGCACTGTTTTCCATACCACCCAGAAGGCCTAAGTCACTTGAACAATTGTCCCGAGAACGGCAATTCTCTATATACCATCACAAGATACAGCATATTCAACAATATCAATAAACAAACAACAACAATAAACTAAAGCGCTCCTTTTCTACGGGGCCTGATGGTATCCCAGCCGTAGTTTTGAGACGTTGCATTGCAGTGTTGGTCAATCCGTTATGTTCCATTTTTAATAAATCTTTTGAACAAGGCAAATTTCCCGCCATTTGGAAACAGTCGTTCATGTTCCCGGTATTCAAATCGGGTGATCGTCACAATGTGTGGAATTATCATGGAATCACCAGTCTCTCTGGATCATCAAAATTGTTTGAAATAATAGTGAATCGCGTGATGCTGTCCTGCACTAGGAATTACATTTCAACGGCTTAGCATGGTTTTATGCCCGGTAGGTCTGTATGCACTAACCTGCTAGAGTTTACACCGATGTGTGTTTCGGAAATGGAAGACAAGAAACAAGTTGATGTCATCTATACAGACTTGAAAGCTGCTTTCGATAGAATTGACCATACAATACTCTTGCGGAAACTATCTCGACTCGGTGCTTCTCAACAAATGAAGATAGAATTAACAAAAGGGCGAATGTCGCAAGCGTATACAAACCGAGTGAAGGTTGATTTTCCTATGCTAGTCCAGCAAAAAATAACTCTCACTCGTTTTGTTTACATTTGCGACATTCGCCCTTTTGTTAATTCTATCTAGAAATGGTTAAATGGTTGAACTCATACCTCAGTGGCAGAGTGCTTCGTATAAAACTACTGGCTGTAGGTTAGTGTACGCCGATGACCTGAAGCTATTTGCCTCGATCGGAAATATAGACGACTGCCGCCGACTGCAGGGTTTGCTTGATTTGTTTACGAGCTGGTGCAAACAAAATTGGCTGATTATAAGCGTTGCCAAATATGAAGTTATGAGCTTTCACCGCATTAAAAACCTGATCCTTTTTGGTTACACCGTTGATGGTATTGAGTTACGCAGAGTGGACCGAGTTAACGACCTTGGAGTCCTGCTGGACACAAAAATGATGTTCAATGTGCATCGTGAATCAATTATCTCCAAGGCATCACGGCAGCTCGGATTCATCTTTAAGATTGGTCGGAACTTTAAGGATGCCCACTGTCTTAAATCGTTGTATTGCGCCCTTGTTCGTCCGCTATTAGAAAATTGCAGCCTAGTTTGGTTTCCAAAGTAGCTAACTTGGAACCTGCGCATTGATCGTGTGCAACGGAGGTTTGTCCGACTAGCACTGCGACATCTCCCTTGGCGAAATCCTGACGACTTGCCCCCATACGCAGACAGATGCCATTTACTCGACCTAGACACACTAGAACATAGACGCAAGGTGCAATAGGCGTTATTTGTAGCTAAGGTTATCAATGGTGAAATTGACGCCCCCAACTTACTATCAATGATTAATTTTCGTGCTTCGCAACGATCACTGCGCACGATGGGTTTACTGCAGACCCAATTTCATCGGACTGTGTTTGGATACAACGAACTAATTACTGAATTTGTAAGGACCTTTTCGAATGCGGAGGAATTGTTTGATTTTGGTGAGCCGTCGCGCTTGTTTGCGCAGAGATTACGCAGATTTAATTTAGTATAAGATTTTATTCATGTAGCCAATATTTTATGTCAGATGAAATATCCCTAATAAATAAATAAATAAATAAATAAATAAATAAATAAATAAATAAATAAATAAATATTACATATACACCAGCGCCACGCGGCGAGAAAATTCTAATCTACTGTCCTCCATGCAGAAGAACTTGATATACTGGCAAACTTTTCCGAAGACACCATATTTTGCGAAATATTATTGTATGAATTGTATTCTAATGACACATTCCAGCGTTACGGGACACCATCCCTACTATTCAAATCAGTTCCTATTTCGTCAAATCCCTGGCATTCACATGGAAAATAAGATGCTCTAATAAATTATTTTACAAGGTATTTGCCAAAAAATTGGTAAAATAGGAAGCAATGTTGCATGTTGCATTCCACATGTTGCCAAAAAATTTCCCAGTTTAAACGCCCCTTAATATTCTAAAAGCGATGAACAACAAAAAAAATGTTAGTTTTGAATAGTGGCGGGGGTGTTAAAATCAAGTCATTACTGTATTAAATAAGTCGAATAGTTCAAATAGTAAGGATAGGTGTCGCATCCTTCCTTTTGGAAAATATAACAAATTTTCATTTCGCGCATTTTATCAGATGTCCAAAATATATGTATGGCCATATATGATGTCCAAAATATATTTTGAACAATGTCCAAAATATATTTTGAACAATGTCCAAAATATATCTAGAATATCCAAAATAATGGAATGCAGAGGTTCAAAAAATCATTTTTTTTTTGGAAATCTATCTGTATTTGTGTCTTATTGGTATACCCTCATTGGTCAGAGAGGGTTGCAATCTATATACCTGCTGTCAAACATTTCACTTTTATGTTGATTTCAAAGAGATATTTCCTATTCTATCGAAATGATTCCTTAGCCTGTCCAAAAAACATAAATCACCCTATCTCACAAATTACTTTTGCCAGCCGATTTTTCAAGCTAATTTTAAAGGGGGGATAGGGTTTAACTAGCGCTATTCATTGCATATGCAACCAGTTAAATGAAAATACCTGAAGTTTTGTTTTCAACCAATATTATTCGAATGGTAATGTAGTAAAAAAAATCATCTTACCCGTTTTACAAAGCTTTGCACTAATAGCACCATCTTGGTATTTGCCAGCTTTATTATGTTCATCGCATGTTCATGTGATGCCTGCCTAATATCAGTTCCGTCTACCATCAGTATGCGATCTCCAATCTAAAAAAACAGAATAGAATATCCTAAAGCCATGTTTGATAGGCAACGCTGAAAAAAACACGATTTAATCCATCTATTAGCGAGAGGAACCTTTGTTATTCCATTTTATTTGTCATTTGTGATAGAATTCGAATTATCCTCGAGCATAATTTAACTGTTTAAATGTTTAATTTGAGTGTTAGTTTTCGTCAGTATGCATGCGTATTTAATATACTGAATAAATTTATAAAACATTTTAAAGCAAATATAAAAATCGTGTGCAAAATTCATGAGCAGCATCGATATTGGGGTGACTCTAATATTAAATGTTTGTTTGTAATTTCCGGGAAGCTAATACCTAATACCTTCAGGGATGATGTATCGAAATGATTTCTCGATAACTGATTTTGGATCTTGTCGAAAAATTACAGCAAAAAAGTTTTATTTTTCGAAACCGTGTTGAACGGCTGTACCACAGAGAACAGACATCCAAGCGAAAGTTCCCCGCTTGGATAAAACTTATGTCAAATTAGTTGGGAAACTATAGTGATGGTGTCGCTGAAATTCTACACTAAAATTACAACAGCTAGCTTCAGGCGCTAGCATAACGCATATAGCCCATATATACTAGCGCCAGAGGAGCCAAAGGTTGTCAGTGTGCAAATCAAATGAATCATTTAGTTGGGAAACTATAGTGGTGGTGTCGCTAGCATATTAGGTGATTTTAATTTGAAATTTTATCCAAGAATTCCCGAAAAATTTGTTCCTGAATGGATGTCTGTTCTCTGTGGCTGTACGTGTATCTCAGAATCAAATTTACAATTTAGGTATTGACCTAAAGTTTCAAAATCATCCCTGAAATACGTTCTTTTATTTAATTTTTTTCGTCAAGCATTTGTAGATTACATACAATAATATTAATACAATGTTTACTTATATACTATACATTATTCCTATGGCTAAGTCGTACACTCAAAACACGTCGACGATTTGATCACCGCTCTACCGGCTGACAAGATCGAATACGTGAAGCGCACGTTCAATACGTATGACCCACACATACAGTTTACGTGTGAGGTTGAAAACGAAAACCGACTGCCGTACTTAGACACTTAGGTTCTAATCATACGTACTTAGACACGTACTTAGGTTCTAATCATTGGCGGAACTAGGGGGGGGGGGGCTAGGGGGGGCTAAGCCCTCCCTAGAAAAGATTTAGCCCCCCCTAGAAAAGTTGACTAAGTTTTTTAATTTTTGAAAAACCAATAGTTAGATAACTATAGGTACGAAAAACTTCAGAGTAACGTTTATTTGCATGACTGTTATAAGATTCCAGGCATTAATGTGCATTAAGTTTTAATATGCCGACGAAATAAAACGGTTGAAAAAAATTCCGGGGGCTATAGCCCCCCCTAGAAATGAGCGCTAGTTCCGCCAATGGTTCTAATAAGAACTGGTGAGCAGCAAATCGTCACCGACTGGTACCGCAAGCCAATCTCCAGCGGACGTATGTTGAATTTCCTCTCGTTTCACCCTCTCACCCAAAAGCTAAATACGGCCACCGGCTTTATAGGAAGAGTATTTAAACTATCGACATGTAAATCTTTTGATGAGAAAAAGAACGTGGTACGGGAATTTTTGAAAAACAATAACTATCCCAGTTCATTGATAAATCGTCTGATCAACAGATTTGCCACAACAAATTCACGTACCAGTTCAAATGGTGAAACGGAAGGCGAGGAAAAAGTATATCGATCGCTTCACCACGTAGATGTTCTCACTCCCGCACTTGCGAGGGTCGTTCACAAACACCAGAAAAATGTTTGCCTTAGTTTCAAATGTGCCAAAACAAACGCAGCGCTATTTTCAAAACTTCAAGATCCGACATCTATGCTTTTGAGACGCAATGTGATATATCGCATTCCCTGTGCAGATTGTGAAAGTTGTTACGTTGGACTTACGACACAACAACTAAAGCAACGTTTGTCTGGTCATCGATCTTTGATAAAGCGTTATCAAGATTTCAAGCAGTCAGACTCTGGACAAAATGAAAACAAAAAAGATGAATTTAAGAAAACTGCACTCATGGTTCACATTATCGAACATGATCACAATTTTGATTTATCCAGAGTCAAAATCATAGACCAAGACAGTAGAATTCAAGCTCTACAAATTTTGGAAATGTGCCATATCTTTTCTGACAATTCTACAGTGAATTTTAGAACCGACACCGACAATTTGAATTCTACCTACGCTGGCATTTTATACTCTCTCGCTCAATAATTCTGATCGTAACTCTCAGCCAAGACGTTGCTCTTTAGCTACGCTATCTCTGTTCTTATTAGTTTCCAAGCGTTCCATGCAATCTTTTCTTGAAATTTCGCCATCTCACACAGCCATTTGAAAAGTTTCATTCTTCAATCTGTGTTCGATGTGCCCGGGTAAAATCTGTGTAAGTTCCTTTTAAAATCAATAGTATGTATGTATGGGGATAGCCACCATCACCTCAAGGGTTTCCCATTGTATGCAAGTAGAATTACTGCAGTATCGAATTTATCTACCCAGTAACTTTCATGTCAATGCTGTTCGTGAAGGACCAAAAGGGGTTGGGTGGATCTATAAGCAATGTCGCTTGTATGATTCCACGGGAATATAAGACACTCCTTCCAGCATAGACCTCCGGTTTCTAGATACATAACTTCGCCGTGCAAACTTATCTTGCGTGATGATTTGTGTGCTAGAAGGGCGCGTCAAAATCCTCTCCGACCTTATATGACTTGGGCTGGTTACCACATCCCTCATCCAGTCTTTGATTCATTCGATACCCTGATGCTCCCTTCCCTTCCCCCTTTAATGATGTATATGTAAATGTATTAAATAATGAGTAATATGAATATACAATATATATAAAGAATATCTATTATAGTGGCAATGATTCTTCACTTGTTTATGTATCGCAGTCATATACTAATTAATAAACTATATTTTAAAAGTACATTCAATTGTATAAAATTGTACACTGTATTATTAACCGAGTCAGCCTCCCGATGGGCCAGCAAAGTCTGCGACTGTGTAAGGTTTAAAACGGACAGCACACAAGAAAGACATCGCCACACATCAGTCTTCAACCTAAAAAACCCGATTTAATCCACCTAGTGGTGAAAGGAACCTTTGTTATACGATCTTGTTTGCTATTTGAGATAGAAATCGACACGTCTTCGGAACATAATTCATCTATTGGTTATCATTGCATAGTGCTTTGGTTTACATAAAATTTTTGAAAATTGAATAAGTTTATAAAATTTGAACAAAATAGGAACACTTTTAAATTGTGGTAGATCCTTTTTTCATGAAATTGCTGAGTAAGGATAAGTAAGTTGTTATTAATCTGAGTAAGTGCAAATAAAAGTAAGTTGTAAAAGGAAATCTTATTCTTTAACATACATATTGTCTTGTAAAGGTCTAGTTTATAGGTTTTTGAACTATGCAAAGTTTCCTGTAATGCCATTCTATTTGAATCACATCAATAGAGTTTTCTTGAGTAATTTTCATCAATTTTTATTATTCTTCGGTTACTCACGCTGTTGTATTTTGTACAACACGTGTAGGTTTTTCAACGCCATATTGTTATAAAGTTACAAATCGTTGTTTAACTAACGTATATTCTTCAACTAACTTATTGTGAGCAAAATGTCATAATTATTCAATGCATTAATAATTTAAATTGTTGGGAAAACGTATGCAGCAAAACTATCAGCCAATGTGAAATATTTAAAATGTATCCGTCTGCTGGTCGAGTACTTCGGAGTCAAAATTAGGGTATTCTTTATAATCAAAGTTCTACAGTTCCTAAAAAAGCAAACATACTGGTATACTATTTTCAGCAAAGTTGTGTATTTTTACTATTTGTACAATTTTGTGGTATATGAAAAAGTCATGCAACAATTACAAAAAGAGCAAAAATAAAAAAACTGATTTTTCAAATTCATATACAATAAACAAGGTTTTTCTATCTTCGCTGCAGAGATAGAAGGTTACGGCCTTTAGCAAATTTTTTTTGTAATAATATGCTCTATAACTTTGCAGAACACATCAATGTGTTATATTGACACTGAAAAAAAAATGTTTTTTTATTTCACTATTAGGGGGATTAATCAAAATGTAAATCCCACCAGACGATAGAGCTTTCAATTTCTAGAAACTCTTCCAAAGGTTCGATAAACCTAAAACCAAGTTTTCCTACTCAAAACTCTAGTGCACACGTTTTCTTCGGTTTGATGCTATTTTGCGCGCGAGTAACTGTGTTACAAAAGTTGGCGCGAGTGGTCGAGGGTTAATATCTTTTGATCGGTAGAACCAATTCTTATGAAATTTTGCATATATATTCGTAGTGTCAAAACCTCTCGTTTGATATTAAAATAATTGAAATAAGGTAAATTATCTTGGTTAAAATCATTATAAATTATTGTTAATTTTGGTGTGGTGTATACGGTTACTCATAACTTTCAAATTAAACGTCCAATCAAAAAATCATTCAATAATGATCTATTAGGATATATTATCTTTCAAATGAGACTAATAGCGCATAAATCGGTTTGGCCATCTCTAAGAAACAGGCGATAATTATTACCTTGTCAAAACAGGTTTTTTAAGCATAACTTTTAGACTACTTGTTTGTTTTCAAATAAAAATTCCTGAACAATTTAGCTATAATAAGGGCTTTCATTTGATACTAAGATCGTTGAAATCGGTCATGTAGTTCCGGAGAAACCAGTGTCACGTATATTTCACATTTTTGCTTATAACTTTTAAACGAAACGTCGTCTCACGAAACAACTCAATAGTGATCTACTAGACAATAACACCTTTCAAACAAAAGTAATAGCGAACGATTCGGTTCAGCCATCTCTGAGAAACAGGCGATAGAAAAAATCATTACATACATACACACACACACACACACACACACACACACACACACACACACACACACACACACACACACACACACACACACACACACACACACACACACACACACACACACACACACACACACACACACACACACACACACACACACACACACACACACACACACACACACACACACACACACACACACACACACACAGACATTGCTCAAATCGTCGAACACTATCGATTGGTATATGTGACTTGGCCCTCCGGGCCTCAGATCAATTTCGTGTTTTTCGACCAATTTTTAAACCTTTGTTATAGTATAACAAAGGTAAAACAAACAGCCAAACCACTACTTATCTAAGCACTCGTCGGAACGTCCTCTGACCACTCTACATATCAGACCTTACACATGGGGAGCATGGTACCCGTACACTATGTACAGATTGTTTGCATGCAATGAGGTTTCAAAAGGTGTGGCAGATGTAGACATTTGATGGTAGCAAAGCCTGGGTGCTAATTCCGTTATCGAAATTTGACCTTCTGTTTTTTATACGACAGACTTCGCAACCAGCTGTTAGAATACAGGACAGTGCGGGGTCAGTGCTACGATCCTATTGACTCTAACAGCCTCTTCCAGCCGAGAGACATTTGATGGTATTAGTAGCGAAAAATCAGAAAACGACGTCAAACTACAAAAATAAACCGCGTCGGACAAAGGGGTTCGTTTTTGGAGTTTGACGTCACGCTTCATCGTGATTGGTCGATTTACAGTTCCACCCACACCATGATGAAATTTATTCATTGCACTAACACCACTTAACCAACATTGCCACACCTGTATATATCACATTGGTTTGCATGATGGTCTCTTATTCACGAAAATACGAACGGCGATGATACGGTTTATTCGTCAGCGGCTTCAACAAACCTTTGCACGGTGCCTAACCTCAACTCTGGTTTGACGTTTTTGTGGGTTTTGTTTTGATTCCCTTTGTAACCTAATTTTATTGCTAGTGGGTTTATCACTTGTAATTCGTTCCACTTGTTTGCGGAAACCGGAAATGCCCGACTTTTCCGAAGCAGGAAAATGATAGCAGTTCTTTACAACATATATTTTTGCAATTTTTGCAGTTTTTTGCTTCTGGGTCTTGCGAATAAGTAATCAAAACAAACCCCACAACACTGTCAAACCTGGAACGAAAAAAACGCACTGACATCTGCGTGCAATGCTTTACAGCAAGTAGCGCAGCAGCGAAATGCACACATAGAAAGCACGAAGCTATGCACTGGCAAAAAATTAACAAGCCCCAACTGCTTCACTAACACACATGCACTTTGCATTTGATACACATTATTATACGAACTGCCGAAACGGAATTTTTCTTGCGCTGAGCGCACAGCTGAGCGGGCAATATCATTGCTCGAATACACAGACATGCACAACCGACAAAGGAAAAAGTTGAAATAGCTTGGTTCGGAATCGCACTTTTCATCACAATTAGCTCAAAATATCACTCATTCCGATCCGCGGGGTACAAACAAGCATCGTTAGTCACTCTTGCTTATAGGAACTTCAACTAGAGGCACTCGCGTATATTAAATCAAAGCGAAAACTACCGATCCTTCGATCCAACGCATCGCGAAAACACAAGCGTCCGATCTCTCTGCTTTCCCATACCGAACTCAGTTCCTTTTAAAATCAATAGTTAGCAAAAAACCCACACTATAAATGTGCTGCTTTTTCAGTGTAGAGAAACCGACAACTTCATGTACACAAATGACACAAATTACTTGACAAAGAAAATATTTGCATACGTTGTGAGTAGTTAAATGTTAAATGTCAGACTTGTATAACTATGTTAAAAATTTTGTAAATCAATAGCTGTCCTGAGGATGAAGGGATACCCTTCGAAACGTCGACAATAAACGAAATATAATATTTTCGCACGAAACCCGTGACCAAAAGCCAATACCACATCTATAACTCAAAATAACACATTTTGAAAAAAGTGCTACGAGTTCGAAGTTTTAGTTTTGAAGTGTGTTTGAAAATTATATTGCTAATATGTACATGCGATGATATAGTGACCGTGCAATAATGAACCACTTGACAAAGAAATGGTCCATTCTCGAGCCTTGAAAAAGAATAGGGTAATTGGTCTTGAATGGACCTACTTAGCGCTTTTTAACACCACCACTTGCACTCCTGCTCAATTTTCTCGTCATTTATAAATAATATGTGGTGATGTTACTATTTGTTAGAAAGTACCACCTTTTTTATACATTATCAGTACTTTAAAAATGTATAATTGATGAAACTTTTATTAAATATATCGTTTTTTGCCAAAGCCTTTTTTTGATCTTGAATGGACCCAACATGATCTTGAATTGGACCTATTTTTGATTTTGGAATGGACCTAAATTAGGATTGTCATAGTTTCTTCCATGTAAATGAACAAAATTATAACAAAGAATTTTTTTTAATAGTACAACTATACTATTGTTATTTATTAATAGGACACAAGGTTGAACAGCTTTTACCTTTCTTATACTCTGTTAGAAAGGTATGAAAGTCGGTTGAAAAATTTGAAATCGGTCACAGTCGCCGAGGGTCTTGTTTTTATGTCAGCCCAACAATTGAACAATGTTTCAGTGACTTGATATGTGTTGTGTATGTATCTGTGTGTGACATTTGTATATTGGAAATTTATTATTACCTGTTGTTCAGATATGGTTGAAACGATTTCCACGTCATAAAAAAATTATGTCGCCTATTAGTTTCAAAAATTTAAACCATTCATTAAAAATATGTAATATAACTTGTATTAAACGTAGTTTATCAAGTACAGTGGGGTTCGAGTTTTTATTTAGTGACTACATATTTCGAAAGGTCAGACTTTTACTGACGTAGGACTACGTCTTACTGCAAAGTATCTAAAGGTTTGCGACAGCCCCTGTCGAACATTTTGAATATAAAACCGTTGCAATCGTGAAAAATTCGTTAACCGTTATGTGTTCGACAGGGTACCCGGATACCTTTTTAGCTTTCAAAGTACGAAATTCTAAAGTTTTCTTTGATCAAGAATACTGAAACTCTGTGACATCTAAGAACTAGTTGAATTGCAACTTTTCATAAAATAAGTTTTCATGTAGCACTTAAGGGGGTGGAATGGGGGGGCTTCGAATTTTTTTACCCTTTAAGTGCTCGACAAGGGTACCCGGGTACCCACAAATTGAAACGCTTGTAACTTTGGCAATTTTTGACCGATTCGGACGCTTTTACCACCAAAAGATTCAGGAACTTATCCACTTCCAGTGTGGTTATAACAGAGCCGGAAGTTGTTCATCTGGTTCCCGGAAATCCGGCAGTCCGAGGATGTGTTCCGGAATTAAAGCACTTTTTATATTTTTGGATGTAATTATAGTAATATGGGTGTCCAAAGTTCTTCCAATTACTCCGAAAGGTCATTCTTCATTGTTTTAAGACAATACAATGATATATCCTTGGAATGGCCATTCTGCGACAAGTTCCCGTGGGACCTCCTGTGGCCATAAAACTGTTTGGTTTGCAACACTGGCAATATGGGTGTCTAAATTCATGAAATTACTCCAGAAGGTCATTTTTCATTATTTTGATTCTATCTGATGATTTTGCCACGGCATGGCCATTCTGGAACATATTCCCGTGGGGCTTCACAGTTGTCCAAAACCAAAAATATGTGCGCATTAGAGTTTTGAGTGGGAAAACTTGATTTTAGGTTTATGGAACCTTTGGGAGAGTTTCTTGAAATTAAAAGCTCTATCGTATGGTGAAATTCAAATTTTGAATAATCCCCCTAAAAGTGAAATAAAAAATTTATTTTTCTGCAGCTTCAATATAACACATTGATGAGTTCTGCAAAGTTTTAGAGCATATTATTATAAGAAATTTTGCTGAAGACCATAACCTTCTATCTCCTCAGCGAAGATAGAAAAGTCCTATTTCTTATGTGTGAATCTTCAAAATCAGTTTTTCTATTTTAGCTTTTTTTGTAGTTGTTGTATGATTTTTTTATGTTATATAAAGTTGTACAAATAGTAAAAATAAACAACTTTGCCGAATGTAGTATACCTCTATCTTTGCTTATTTAGGAGCTGTAAAACTTTTGTTATAATAAATACCCTAAATCTGACCCCGAATTACTCAACTATATTCAAAAATGAATATTTTAGATCTCAGGGTCACTCAATTTCGGTGGACAAGGAGGTATTAATTTTGTCACAAGTCAGAGGGGAGAGGTGCTTAAAGAAAACTTTACATCCCCCAAGAAAAAAATCAGATGGGTTGTGTATAAGATACGACCACGGATAGCGTAGTACAACGTTAGACCGGTTGCATGATTTTGAATATTTTACTAAACTGATTTTAAATCTATCTGTCAATCGACCAAAAGGTGATGTGAAGTCAACCTGCTTACTTATCGGCGGAATATAAGGCCTTTGCAAAATATTTTTTAAGTTTTTGTTACCCCCCCCCCCCCCTTTTGGAAATTGGCTTGAAAAATCGGGGGGCTAAAAAAATTTGTAGGATATGAGTATAAAATCAATTGTCCGTGGGCTCTACAGCCTGAAAAACTCGAAAAATGAGTGTGCTTAACACTTCTAGCACGAAACAGAAATGGAAATTCGAATTCGGAGTTTCCGAAAATCGTCCTAAAAAAATTCTCTCGTTTTTGTCTTCTTTTCGTACATTTTTGCATGGAAAATAATAACGTATATATTAAAAGCTGGAACAGATTTGGTTTTCACGCTTAAACTTTAAATAAAAATGCTTAAAACCCATGTTTTTATGTTGAATTTTATTGGCCTTAGGGTTTTTGGTCAGCGAGCTAAAGGTGTTTTAAAGCTTTGGTATATGCTTGATTAACGTGTTTAAACTATTTCTCATCTGAGTTTTGTCAAAACTTAAACTTACAGCAAAACTTTTTGTTGTATTTATATGGAAAATACAGGACGTTATTTGTCCAAAATTTTGATTCCAACCATTTTTACGATGTTGCCCGTAGATAGTTAAGCAGGGATAACCACTTTAAATAGAATATTAAATATTTATTGGAATATTAGCTTCGTAACTCAATTCGAAGTTCCAATATTAGAGTTTCCTATACAATAAAGCTATATATAAATCTTCAGAATTGTATTCTCAAATAACTTGTTTCATTTTTCTGTGCATTACTTTTAATGATACAAGAATTGTCCCGTTTAGCATAATTTGGGATTTTTTTTTACATAGGGCGAACAAATTGGGAAAATTTTACTCTACTTATATAGATTACTTATATAGATTATATAGATTACACTTTTGCTTCGTGCTAAAACAAATACGTAAAATCCAATTGAAAAATTTAAGTGTAACTGGTTTTGTGCTAAATGCAAATGAAGCAAAAATAGCTCTTTTTTAAGGGGCATAGTACATTTTACATCATATTTTTTGCCTAATTTCAAATCATTTTTTCTCGATAACGCGAAAGGCAAATTGAATCGGGTTTTTTGCATTAGAAACATTGCATTTTATACTTATACTAGCCGACCCGACAAACTTCGTATTGCCACAAATTAACCTGTGTTGTACATAAATCATGAATCTCGGATGATCTTTGTCACAATCTCGAGTTTTGCAAGCCCCCCAGTGGACGGCGCTTCCGACGGCGGGTCACCGGCAACACTCGCGACCGTCTCGTCCTGAATGATCTAGTGTTACTAAAGATAGTTTTTGTGGTCTTGTATTGACTAATGTTTTATGGAAGAGTCTCGAATTTCTCGAGTTCGATTAGTTTTTGAGTTTCGCAAAAATTTCTGTTTTATTTGTATGAGAGTCCATATCCCCCTACCACAGGGGTGAGAGGTCTCTAACTATCGTAAAATAAATTCAAGACTCCAAAATCTCCCACATGCCAAATTTGGTTCCATTTGCTTGATTAGTTTTCAAGTTATAAGGAAATTTGAATTTCATTTGTATGGGAGCTCCCCTCTTAAAAGGGGAAGGGGTCGTAATTCACCAAAGAAAAAATTTCTGCCATCTAAAACTCCCACATGCCAAATATGGTTCCATTTGCTTGATTAGTTCTCGAATTATGAGGAAATTTGTATTTCATTTGTGTAGAACCACCCCCTCTTAAAGTTGGGAGGGGTCCTAATTCACCATAGAAAATATTTTTGCCTCCAGAAACCTTCACATGCCAAATTTGGTTCTATTTGCTGGATTAGTTCTCGAGTTATGAGGAAATTTGAATTTCATTTGAATAAGAGCCCCCCCCCCCTCCTAAAGTGGGTAGAGGTCCCAATTCATCATAGAAAAAAATTTTGTCTCCAAAAACACCCACGTGCCAAATTTGGTTCCATTTGCTTGATTAGTTCTCGAGTTATGAGGAAATTTGTATTTCGTTTGTATAGGAGCCCCCCTATTAAAGTGGGGAGGGGTTCTAATTCACCATAGAAAATATTCATGCCCTAGAAAACTTTCACATGCCAAGTTTGGTTCCATTTCCTTGATTAATTCTCGAGTTATGAGGAAATTTGCATTTCATTTGTATAGGAGCCCCACCTCCTAAAGTGGGTAGAGGTCCCAATTCATCATAGAAAAAAAATTTGTCTCCAAAAACACCCACGTGCCAAATTTTGTTCCATTTGCTTGATTAGTTCTCGACTTATGAGGAAATTTGTATTTCGTTTGTATTGGAGTCCCCCCTCTTAAAGTTGGGTGAGGTCCTAATTCACCATAGAAAATATTCTTGCCCTCGAAAACTTTCACATGCCAAATTTGGTTTCATTTGCTTGATTAGCTCTCGAGTTATGAGGAAATTTGTAATTCATTTGTATAGGAGCCCCCCCTCCTAAAGTGAGGAGGGGTCCCAGTTCATCATAGAAAAAATTTTTGTCTCCAAAAACACCCACGTGTCAAATTTGGTTCCATTTGCTTGATTAGTTCTCGAGTTATGAGGAAATTTGTATTTCGTTTGTATAGGAGCCCCCCCTCTTAAAGTGGGAGGGGTTCTAATTCATCATAGAAAATATTCATGCCATAGAAAACTTTCACATGCCAAATTTGGTTCCATTTGCTTAATTAATTCTCGAGTTATGAGGAAATTTGCATTTCATTTGTATAGGAGGCCCCCTTCCTAAAGTGGGGAGGGGTTCCAATTCATTATAGAAAAAAAAATTTGTCTCCAAAAACACCCACGTGCCAAATTTTGTTCCATTTGCTTGATTAGTTCTCGAGTTATGAGGAAATTTGTATTTCGTTTGTATTGGAGCCCCCCCTTTTAAAGTGGGGAGGAGTCCTTATTTACCATAGAAAATATTCTTGCCCTCGAAAACTGTCACATGCCAAATTTTGTTCCATTTGCTTGATTAGACGTTTAAATGCTAGTTTAAATGCTAGTCTTTATAAGTCGTATGTTTTGAGTGTTCAAACAGACTTGCGTAGAAACCCGAAAAATGTTTGGACATTTGTAAATTCAAAAAGAAAACGCTCTTCGATTCCTACGGAAGTCTACCTTGAAGGAACTGAATCGTCCACTGAATCCAGTTCATGTGAGTTATTTGCTACGTTCTTTTCGTCTGTTTTCACTTGTGATCCTGGACCAAGTGGGGCAGATGATGACGCTGCGTTAATGGTTCCTGCCAATTGTGTCGTCTTTGATATCTTCGAGATCAATCCTGACATGATCATCGCTGCCGCCAAAAAATTGAAATCATCGTATTGTGCTGGACCTGATGGAATCCCTGCCGTTGTTTTTTGCCGGTGCACCGCAGCTTTAGCTGCACCCCTCTGCTGCATCTTTAATAAATCTTTCGCACAAGGAAAATTTCCGGATATTTGGAAACATTCGTTCATGTTCCCGGTATTCAAAAGTGGAGATCGCCGAAGTGTCAGGAACTACCGTGGTATTACCAGTTTATCCGCCGCGTCCAAATTATTTGAAATAATCGTAAGCGATGCTTTAATTCGTAGCACTAAACATTACATTTCCTCTAACCAACATGGATTTGTGGCTGGCCGCTCTGTGACGACGAACCTACTTGACTTTACTTCCAATTGCATTACTGAAATGGAACGCAAAGTGCAAGTAGACGTAATATATACTGATTTAAAAGCTGCCTTCGATCGCATCAATCATCGCATATTGCTTGATAAAATATTACGACTGGGTGTTTCGCAACAGTTTGTTACATGGTTACGCTCGTATTTGTGCGACAGAGTTTTACAAGTGAAACTTGGCTCGAAGGTATCGTCCCCGTTTACGAATCAATCTGGTGTCCTACAGGGCAGTAACTTAGGACCACTTTTATTTATTCTATTCTTTAACGACGCTGCCTCTGCCCTTGAAAGAGGATGTAGACTGGTTTATGCTGATGATTTTAAAATCTACTTGACGATTCGTTGCATCGAGGATTGTTATCGCCTTCAACTTCTCTTGGACACATTTGTAAATTGGTGCAAAGTGAATAACATGACTATCAGCGTTTCTAAATGCGAAATTATGACGTTTCACCGAATCAAATCGCCTGTAGTTTTCGACTACAAAATTGACGACCAGATACTAAAAAGGGTTGAGCATGTGAATGACCTTGGTGTGATTCTCGATCCGAAACTAACTTTTGATCGTCACCGTACAACGATGATCTCAAAAGCGACTCGCCAGTTGGGATTTATTGCAAAAATTGGACGAGATTTTAAAGATCCGCATTGCCTTAAGGCCCTGTATTGCTCCTTAGTTCGTCCCCTTCTCGAAAATGCGTGCCTAATTTGGACTCCACATCAACTCTATTGGAACCTTCGAATTGAACGAGTGCAGAGGAGGTTCATAAGATTGGCACTGCGTAGTTTGCCTTGGCGGGACCCGGAAAATCTACCTCCGTATCCGGATCGCTGTCGCTTGCTTGGTCTAGATACCTTAGAACGTCGTCGGAACATCCAACAAGCTTTGTATGTGGCAAAACTGTTACACGGCGGAATTGATTCGCCGCAATTACTATCGCTGGTGAATTTTCGCGCAGCACAAAGGACTCTGCGACCATCATCACTGCTGACCAACCGCTTTCACCACACTGAATTTGGCCGCAATGAACCGATTGCATCGTGTACTAGAATGTTTAGTCGTGTTGAAGAATATTTCGAATTTGGTGATCCTTTGCATAAATTTAAACGATTGATTACAAGCTCTAGCTTATTATAGTGTAGTTCATTAAGACTGACAAGTCAGATGAATTGTAAAAATAAAGAAAATAAAGAAAACAAAGTTCTTCAGTTATGAGGAAATTTGTATTTCATGTGTATAGGATCCCCCCCTCCTAAAACGGGGAGGGATCCCAATTCATCATAGAAAAAATTTTTGTCTCCAAAAACACCCACATGCCAAATTTGGTTCCATTTGCTTAATTACTTCTCGAGTTATGAGGAAAATTGTGTTTCTTTGGTACAGGAGCCCCCCCTCTTAAAGTGGGGAGGGGTCCTAATTTACTATAGAAAATATTCTTGCCCTCGAAAACCTTCACTTGCCAAATTTGGTTCCATTTGCTTGATTAGTTCTCGAGTTATGAGGAAATTTGTATGGAAGCCCCCCCTTTTAAAGAGGAGAGGAGTTATAATTCCCCTTATAAAGAGGCGAGGGGTCTCAATTTACCATAGAATAAATTCTTGTCACCGAAAACACCCACATGCCAAATTTTGTTCTATTTGCTTGATTAGTTGTCGAGTTATGCAGAAATTTGTGTTTCATTTGTATGGGAGCCCCCCCTCTTAGTGGGGGGAGGGGTTTCTAACCATCAC
This sequence comes from Sabethes cyaneus, assembly GCF_943734655.1. Taxonomy (NCBI): domain Eukaryota; kingdom Metazoa; phylum Arthropoda; class Insecta; order Diptera; family Culicidae; genus Sabethes; species Sabethes cyaneus. Next base: position 130,783,112 of record NC_071355.1, read on the forward strand.
TAAAACCTTTCCTGGCCCCAAAAACCCTCTACATGCATATTTGCATGCCGATTGGTTCAGTAGTTTTCGATTCTATAAGGAACATACGGACAGACAGACAGACAGACAGACAGACAGACAGACAGACAGAAATCCTTCTTTATAGGTATAGATTTGCAATTTTGTTTTCATAAGGGAACCTCTTCCCCTTGCCCCTATGGCTCCTTGAAGATAGTCGTTCAAAAAACCATGAATTGCGGTACCATGGATTGGCGCTGGCGGGCTTATCCGAATTGAAAAATTCCAAAACGACATGAAAGAACATTAAATTATCTCGTGTTTGATCCATCCTTTTTTAGAATTCGAACACATAACAAAATGGCGGACATAACATAAAAGTATGGTTTTTAAGCGAAAAAATTGACTTTAAACATTTCTAAAAATTACAAAAATTACAATATCAAGTAAAGGATGGGTCAAACACTAGATAATTTTGTTGGCTTTGAAACAAAAAAGGAATCATAAGAATTGCTTGAGCCGTTCTTGAGATATTTATGGTACCGTCATCCGGGGATACTTGCAACACCGGGGTTACTTGCAACACTTTGGCGCATCGCGCTTTTGACAGCTCTAACGCATTTGTTTGTTAACATAACCATTTGTACCCAATGCCATTTTAAAGAAGGGATGTTTACCTATTGTTTAGTTCAATTTAATCCATTACATCATTGTTTTGCTCGTTTTTATACGATTGGAAAGTAATGTCACTTTCAGAGTAGGAAAACTGGATGTGCAAAGTTGCGTCAGTTCATTTACATGGAATTATTATTTATTGTGTGGTTCCTGTACACAATAAGTGCATCATATAAGCTAACAAATAGCAACTTTGAGCTTTGTTTATATTTTGAACTTGGAGAAGAAACGATGAATTCGTGTTGTTACTTCCAATATGGCGCGGCTTGCAGCACTTGCAAAAATGAAAATTATCGTAATAGACAGTATGTACAAAGCAAGTTTGCACCTGTACGATGTTATTTTGTCTACCACCATCTCCAGAAAAATTAAAATTGTGAAAAATTCCAAGTGCCTTGAAACGGCAATTTGGAGTTCGCCGACATACTGCATTTTCACCGAATATGTTTAAAACAGCGATAGACGAAATTGGGAAACAAAGAACGCCTCCAGTATCTCTTGTTTTACCACAAATACATTCAAAATATCTCAAAATAGTCATTCGCGGTTTGAAATCAGATATAAAATCATAAGAAACGCAAAATCAGAAAAGTGTTGCAAGTAACCCCGTTTACTGGGTAACTTGCAACACCCCTATTTTCGGTTCATTCTGCAGATTCATTTAGTTTATATTTTTTCTCATAATCATAAATCAAAAGTACTCATCACTATACAAGTTTTGGCTACTTACACTTGGACCTAAACGGTATACTTCGAAAGTTATACTAAGTCAAAGTTCAGAAGTGTTGCAAGTATCCCCGGATGACGGTACCGACTTTCAAAACCTGGTTTCGAGAAAAACGACGTTGAAGTTTTTACTCGTTGCTTAATCGCTCCAGACATGCGCGGTACAAATAGCTGTAACTTTGTCAATATTTGGAATTCATGCAAACGACTTCAAACACATATGGTCAAAATGTTAATCTTTCGAAATAATCAATAAAAAAATTTAGGTTTTAAAAAATTGAAAAGGTACTATGCCCCCTTAACAGAAGGCAGTTAGTATCCCTGTTATCTTTTGATCCACCTTATCTTTTAATCAATGATGGTTAAAATTTTTGTACAATACTGAGAATAAATTAAGTTTATATTATTTTAAGCATAAAATGACATATGTTAGCTAACTAATTAGGAAGACTTTTTAGTTTCAAAACTAGAGGGTACAATGTACAAACACTATGAAGTAACTACGAAAAAGGTTGAGTGATAGTTAGTTTTATCAATATAATTAAGTTTTTATTAAGGCTATAAATCAAGCCTACTTTCAATATCCCGTGCTTATAGATTAATTATAAACGGAGATACTATAGTGACAACAAGCAGTTTTATGGAATATACAACGGCGTGTTCGTTAGTGGTAGGCAATGATAGCTACCGCCAGTGATGTCTTGGAGCGCAAAACTAGGTCCATTCTAAAATCAATACTAGGTCCATTCAAGATCAAAAAAGGGGGTTAACATTTTGACGTAGGACTACGTCTTACGGCAAGTTTTGAGATAGGGTGTCATTCCAAAAAATCGAAAAATGCGAGCGTCACGAAAAATGAAAGGTTTTGAGCGCTAATAGCTCAGCGGTTTTCCGATCGATTTTCAATATTCTTACACCAATCGATCGGAAAATCTTCTAAGAATTGACCAAAATGAAGAAAAGTATGGATTCTTGATGCTGAACTATTGAAAAATTGAAAATAATGAACCTATATTTTACCCGAATTCTCGCTTCGTGATTGGTTGGAAGATTCTTTACGATGATCTAAACCTATACCAATTTGATATCTGTGCTTGGGAAGTAAGCCAAAACAAGTGACAAAGTTCCTTCATTTCAACAAGATTTCTTAACACCGCGGTTCAACCTAGACCATTTTGATGTCCTTGCTTGGGAAGTACGCCAGAGAGAGTGACAAAGCCCCCTCGTGCCAACAGATTTCTTTCGAATGCGATTAAACCTAGTCCAATCTGATGTCTGTGTTAGGGAAGTGTGCCAGAAAAAATGGCACAAGTTCGTTGTCACAACAGATCGCAAATTCTTTACTGCGAGACGATTAAACCTCAGCGAGCTTGATATCTGTGTTGGAAAAATGTGCTACAGCTGTACTGTTCAGTTATAATACGACTCCGTATGAATACGCATGCTTGCCGTTTCATTAGAAGTGTAGTGGAAAGATGTGCTGTTGATAAAATAGGATTGAATTGGTAAAATCCCTTCAACGTGGGAAACCATGGATAGTAAAAACAATCTTTAATTTCAGTAAGGTAGCAGGAAAGCAATAGTTTGTGTTCTTGATTTTGATAAATTGTTTTCAAATGCACAATCTTTTGAGAATTGAACGTATGCAATGTTACTACTTTGATAAATGTTACATACAACGCATGATTACAAGCATGGATACATGCTACTATCACAACAAAGAGACTTACGTGGTCCTGCGTCCCCTATATATGCGGTCGTGTCTTGTACACAACCCCTCTGATTTTTTAAGGAATTTGAAGATTTTACTGGTTTTACTGAACTTTTAAATACCTAAATTGAAATTACACATATTTTAGCATCATTTTAAGAGTATTGTTTTATTTCAAACCAGAAGGGTTCCGGGTAGTAACAGTTTGAAAATACTCTATGGTGACTGCCAAAACGCTGAAAAACAGCTACTTTTAAATAAGCGGCAATAAAGTGGTTTTAGCTATAATTTTAATTTAATTTTAGTATATTTACGTTCAGAAATGATTAAAGATAAACATAAAAGCTAAATACAGTACAAAGACTTGATAATTATATCCTAAAATTTATATTTAAAAATAGGTCCATTCAAGATCAGAATTCGACTAGGTCCATTTCAAAATCATTTACCCTACATATTATTCGAAACGTTGGTAGAAGAGAAAAACACCGTTTTTCTGCTTATTTACTACGACTGCGAAGCCGAAAAAGTTTCCATTCTCCAAACATGGCAAATACATCACTGGCTTTATGCTCAGTTTGTACCATATGCCTCTCCGGCGCACGTAGAGGCCAGCGTATCGCGTAATGTAACAGGTGAGTCTTAAAGAGACCGAAGATGTAATGTAAGGTATGACATCAGCCATCAGACATTAGTTGTTTCTTTTATTGCTTGAACGTTACTATTTATCACGTTTATACGCATTTTTTTTGTTGCTTAATGTCTATAATCATAACAGGTCCTGCTTGTGACGGCACATGAGACAGTTAAAAACTATTGTAATTATTCTGAAATCCTTAGAGTTGTTTTACATGAATCAGCAAACTTTCATTATGGTTAAATATTTGCAGGGATGTTACCATACAGCTTCTATACTATAAAAATTTAGAAATGTTGGTGGTGATCAACGTCATATATATTTTAATTTTAAAATTGTCATGTCCCCACTACCTGAGGGGTGAAATAATTATTCAAATTCACCACTATCTTAACCAGCGACAATGTGACTTCTTCCCTTCAACCCTTTAAACAAACCAGTTAAAATATTCGGACAAGCGACATCAACTTGATGGCGTTGCCATCGGAAATCAGTTGTGGTTGATATGTAAGAAGAAGAATGTCATTTATGATTATAGCATACATTACTTTAATACACAGTGTCCAAATAAAAAAAAATCAGCATTATGATTATGTCTGATTACGAGCTCATGCTGCTCAAAATAATGGTTTAGCATTTGCCAGATTGCCAAGGCTGTTTGATGGATGATATTCACATTTATCTTGAAACATCTACGAGGAACTCGAATGTCATGATAATTATGTGCCTTCCGAGACGGCATTTTGACTAATTCACTCACCAACAAGAAACGAACGAAGATCTGAACCTCACGAGCGGTTTCCGTAGCGCATCTGTTCACTGTTTTAATTAGCTAAGCTAGAGGTGATAGATACTTATGAACATACACATGCCAGAAATTCAGTCTGCTTTAGTTCTTGCTCTAATAATCTAACATAAAGGAATACTTCATCGAGTAGGACATGTTATCAATACAATACAATATAATGTTAACATAGGCCTACATCACCATTTCGTACAACCCTTAGGGCTGTGTACCTTGTTTTTAAATGAACAGTAACATTTTCGTGGCTTGCTAATAGTGTATCGGCAAGCTACATCCTTTAGTTACGTAGATAATGAAATGAAAGAGCAGGAAAAATCCCAATCGCAATTCTAATTAAACAGAGACTGTTTGATCACATAATTAGTTTTTACGAAGCGTTCAAACGTATGGTACGTGAATTTTACCGGTTAGCTCCGAAAATTAATGACAAAAGTCGCGCAAGGCTCGTAAAACATCAACAAGTGTGATTAGAAAAATCGGTGTAAGAAGACGTAATGCACATATGAGGTCCTGAAGCAGATCCACTCTCACACGGGTAATTTTTCATACGAAATGAGTATCTTCGAACGAATTCCCAGTTCTCTAATCATGTACTTGGTAGCTGTTCTCTGTATACTTGGTAACTCTAAATAAATGTTTTAAAACAGGTTCAATAAATCATCCACCAATTGGCCTTTTTAAAAGTAACAAAGGAATGGTTGAAGATGTCTTAGACCTTAGAACTTGGAGGTTGGTTTTAAATTTGGTATATATTTTTGAAACTTGATCCGTTCCGTCAATTTTTCAATACTATTGCAATTTTTTGTAAAACAAATTCAGTAAAACATTTTATTATAAAGAAATATATCTTCAAGTGAGAACTAGTAAAATCAATTGTTTAATTCTATAACAATTTTGAAAATGCTGAAGTCCTTACTTAAAATATCTATTTCCTGTTTTTTTTTCAACGCAAAGACAATTTTTTGATCGATTGATGTATAAGTATTTCTAAGGTGAGAACATATCACTAAGACGCTTAAAAACCAATGATTGATATGATTACCAAGGTTTTTTAGAAAATGGTTGAGTTATAAGCGTATAAAACGTATCCAGTTTTCGTCAAGTAATCATTTATTTTTCGTATCATAAAGTGCACCCCAAGAACATGCATATCCACACAGAATCATATATTATAACCAAACACTACAGTTGTAGCGCACTTTTCTAACACAGTTATCTGTTCACGAAATTTCGGATAAATTGTTCTTGACGCTTAGTTAGAAAAAAAAGACGATTTATTTAGCGAACGAACGACCGGTGCTTCTGTGTAGGAGCTTTATTGATAAGGTACTGCGGACTGTTCTGACTGTTGGGTTTTATATCTGCTGCTTATCAGATCTATCCGAATTGATAACGATAGATTGAGATGGGTGATCGTATGCGATTGAGTATTGTGAGAGAACTTACTGAAATGATTTTATAGTATCGGTCCGTCCACGAATTACTGAACGCGTGAACATGCCGGCCACCGTTAAAAGGTGCCTTTTAACTAAACTATGCTTACAATATTTTAAAACTCGTCCTAATCCTAAGCAAATAATTAATAAATTTTCTTCGTATTTTACCCGTTGCAGTCATGTAACCATATGAATTTGATATGTAAGTATGATCCTTAAATTTAGTAACTTTAGTGTCAGAAGGTATTTAACTGATCCTATCTCTCTGCGTGTATCTATGCCTTCTCTGGTGTAGTTCCGTACAGTGTTTACATCTGCTTCGCGTTTCATCGGTTGAGCCACGTGATTCCTCGGACTAGGCGTTCATTCACCATCGGCGACCATGTGATCCCTCGGCTACCATGGTCGTGCTAATTGATACCCTTCCAAATTTGCTCTTTGATATAAACGAATGTGGTTGTTGCGTCATCTTCTTCTACGTCGATCCATTCTTCCCCCGTCGATGGAGTCTCTCTGAAACATAACATAAACGGCTATTTCAAACCGTTAATGAGAACAAAAAACGAGACTTAACTGGGGCGGAGGCAACCGGCCTCCACGGGTCTATTATGGACGATGAACGTTGGCATCAAGCACTGAGCGTACTTGTGACTCTGTTGATTATGCACAAGAACGCAGCGTGGTAGAACGATGAATGAAATACAACTTTCTTCTAATTGTGGCTGGGTGCCCAACGGATGGATGGTCCCAAGATATATTTTCGTCGATTTCCAATTTGCTCGTGGTTGTGGGTTGGAGCAAATGACATCACATACCGTCGGAGGATGAAACATAGATGGTTTTTTTGAATTACAATATTAACAATCGACTTACATGGATGGGAGGTCAAATGACCTCCCCCTGTTGCGCAGTGTAATACTGCGATTGTTGGAAGGAACTTGCATTCTTCCTTGCGGGCCAGTAGCATCACCACTGGTAGGTTGGTCCGGCTCCTGGATCGGCAGTACACATATCTTGCCGATAGCACGCCGATATTCTCCCTGGGATGTCTTTATGGTCACGACGCGAACATGGTTGTCATGCCCCTTGAAGATTTCGATGAATCGGCAGACTTTCCACTTGAGCGGGGGCAGGTTGTCTTCTTTCAGTAGAACCATCGTGCCGACCTTGACATCATCGCGCTCGATAGTCCACCGAGTGTGGGGTTGCAGTCCAGATAGGTATTCGGATTGGCATTGTTTCATGCGACCGTGTCACCGATTTAATGGTCTTTCCTGCTTGGCGCCAAATTGAGTACTGTCTGGTCGCTACCAGTAAGCCAAAGGCTCCTGCCTCTGAGCCAGCGATTGTTTGATAAGCCGAGGTTGGCAATGACAATTGTAATTGGCGATTAATCGGTGGCCCCAGTGGCCTGAATTCGTCGATCCAGTTCTGCGCTGGTCCACGCAGTGTTTTCGTCCGAACATCCTCCACCTCCCAGAAATAGCAATTTCTGCACGATGATTACATTAAAGTTGATCTCCGATTCTTAAAGCCTTGTCGATTGTATCGACCTCCCGTAAAGTTGATTGACCTCGCGTTGTCGATGAATACATGTAAAGTAAGACCCGGTAGATCCGAATGGAATAATAAATTTATTGGACAGGTCCTTACCTGGACCCTACGAAAGTAGAGCCTTGTATTTAAATTTGTAGGTTGATCTGCATCTCAGAAACCAGTACACGAACGTTGGTTGACCGTTGAGGAACCCGTAGTTCGATGATGTATATGCGCTATTTCACGCCGAATCTTCGTTGCTGGACGTTGCAATCGGCAGCAAGCAAAGTTTAGCCACTGGACCAGTGAGTTGATCTCTCGCAGTTTGTAAAGTTACGACTCGAACGACGCCGTCGGAGCCTGGATGACTCTCTAGGATTCTACCAGTCGGCCATCGTGCCGGTGGCGAGCCTTCTTCCATCATGACGACTAAACGATTTTTCTCAATTTTAACGGGTGGATTGCACCATTTGGCCCTTGGTTGTAAGGTTACCAAATACTCTCGTTGCCACCTTTGCCATATATCTTGCATAGCCTTTTGTGTTTGCTGCCATCGTGTCAGCCTGTTATATGGGGTCGTGTCATAGCAAGTTTCCGGAACTGATTTCAAAGACGAACCCACGAAAAAATGACCCAGCGTCAACGGTTCCAGGTCAGAAGGATCTTCACTAAGCAGCGTTAACGGCCGCGAATTAAGACAACATTCGACTTGGATTAGTAGAGTTTCCATTTCATCGAAAGCTAAAGTGTGCCCCCTGAGCACACGAATTACATGCTTTTGTGCCGAGTTTATAGCGGCTTCCCACAAACCCCCAAAGTGAGACCCCTTTGGCGGATTGAAATGCCATCTGATTCCGTTATCGTTGCATTCTCTGGACAGTTTATCCTTGTATTCACTGCTTTGACTAAACCGTCGGAGTTCATTAGCTGCGCCTAGGAAATTGCGGCCATTGTCAGTATAGACATCAGAGCACAGTCCTCGTCGCGATACAAATCGTCGAAATGCTTGCATGAACTTATCGGTGCTTAAATCCATGACGAGCTCCCAGTGAACCACTTTCGTCACAAAACATACGAATACAGCAACATAGGATTTTTGTGGAGCATCCCGTCGATGACGAGGTTGAAGCTGAACAGGTCCCCAAAAGTCTATACCAGTTACTGAGAATGGGCGTGATGCTGTCACCCGTGCTGCAGGGAGTTCAGCCATGAATTGTTGCATCCGTTTTGGTCGAGCACGTACACAAGTGACACACTGACGCACGACCTGCTTCGCTAAACTTCGGCCACCTAGCACCCAGTAGCGTAATCGAACTACATTCATTAATAGCTGAGGCGCGGCGTGCAGCAGTCGAACATGATAGGAATCATACAGCAACTTGGTTAGTGCGTGAGAATTAGGAAGCAAAATTTGATGTTTAAAATCCTCAGATTGAACAGAGTGTCCCAAGCGACCGCCGATTCGAATTATCGACCTCAAATAGGCGCAACTACCGTATGCTATTTCCGAGGCATCGGAAAACAGATGCAGTTCTATTTCAATCACCTTTGGTAACAGAACGAAACGATCTATACGAAGCATATTGAGAAGTGAAAGCTCTGAATGATACATCATCCACGATTCGTGCAAATGTATCGGTAATTCACGGTCCCAGTCCCAAACTGTACCGTTTTCATCCACGAGTGCCCACAATGTCTGCATAAAGGCTTTTGCAGTCACCACAACTGGCCCAACCAATCCTAAAGGGTCAAAAATTTGGGCTATATAGGATAATACACACCGTTTCGTCAACTTGGTATTTGGAGTCAATTTGAGGTGGATTTGATACTTCAGCTGGTCAGTATTGGCTCCCAATGTAGACCAAGAGTTTTTATGGTTTGATCTCGATCGAAGTTTACGTCCGATTGCAATGCACGATTTTCTGGAACAACATTTATGATTGCGGTTTGATTATTTGTTGCCCGCTTTCTTAGCTGCATGCCTCCTGCTGCTAACATTAAATCCAACTGCTTCTGCAGTTCAATTGCCTCTGCAACTGTCGCTGATCCTGAGAATAAATCGTCTACATAAAAATCTGTTTCAACTACCTTTGCTGCTATCGGAAACCGTCCTGCATCGTCAGTCGCAAGTTGCTTTAATACTCGTGTTGCTATAAAGGGTGCCGATGCGGTCCCGTAAGTGACTGTCTTTAGCTCAAATGCCGTGATTGGTTGATCAATAGATGAACGCCAGAACATTCGCTGAAACTGAGTGTCATCTGGATGTATTAGTATCTGGCGATACATCTTTTCAACGTCTGCGATCAACATGATGGCATGAGTTCGTGCTCGCATAATTATTGACCGTAGGTCCTCCTGCACTATCGGTCCAACGAGCAAACAGTCGTTAAGAGAAGGTCCCGCCTTATTATATGCCACACCATCCGATCCGATAGCAGCAAAGGTCGTTCGTGAAAGTACCAACACGTAAAAAAAAAACACGTGTAATGGTTTTACACGTGTTTTTTTTTACGTGTTGGTACTTTCACGAACGACCTTTGCTGCTATCGGATCGGATGGTGTGGCATATAATAAGGCGGCACCTTTTCGTTTGTGTTCTTCGTTACCGGTTCCATATGCCCCAGTCGATGATATTCACTCATGAAATCCACGTATTGCGCGCGAAGAGTTGGATTGCGAGCTAATCGTCTCTCTAGAAGCTGAAAACGATGCAGAGCAGTTTTGTTATTATCTCCCAGACTATGGATTAGGTTCTCTTTAAAGGGAAGACGCACTATATACCGTCTCTCTGGATCACGTTTCACAGTTCGGCGAAAGAATTCCTCACAATAGGTTTCATTGGGGGAATAATTTGTCGCATTTTGTTCATCCTCTATCATCCAGAATCGCTCAATCTGTTTCTCTAAAGTGTCAACGGTAGCTATATTGCAGACGACAGGATAAGATACAAAGTTGCTGCTCGTTTTGCCGGAGACCACCCAACCGAATTCAGAGTTGATTAAACATGGAAATGATTCACCGAAGGAAATCCGTCCAGGAGTAGCAAATATGTCAAAAAAAGATCTCCGCTCCTAATACAACAAAAATAGTGCTTGATTTGTCGAAGGCGGGATCGGCTAATGTGATACCATTTGGAATTTTCCATGTACTGGTCTCTAAATTAACCTTTAGGTACAACTCGAGCGCGTCGGGTGATTCGTCTGTGGTTTCTAACTCGGTCTGCACGGTGGAGAATTCTGTCCATAAGGAAATTACTGCTTCTACCCGAACCGGTATCTCGGGTAGATCTCTTTCTGCGTTGAACTCAATGACGAATTTTCGGATTAGCGAGAACGATGCTGCGATGCTGCGACGACGAGTTTTGAGGTTGCGTAAGTCCGGTCGAACATGATAGCGGGATCTATAAATTGAGACCAAGTAGCTCGGACGAGAAAAACTATCGGAGTTGGAGCGGTAATTACCTTCTACAGGCAATGGTTTTGCCTTGTATAAATTTAATCCTGATTTTGCTGACTGGAACACGATGCGCTTTGTTGATTCAGCGATGCTGTCGCACTTGGCGAATCGTAGAATAGTAGAATCCCCTCGGGATGACGTTGGTGAAATGATGAAGCGGGTGTCCGTCGATCGTTGGCGTGCAGTGGAAAGACCCGGTAGAATGACCACAAGCGGTGTAACTTTTGGAATGTTACTAACCTGATTTCTATTGAATTGTGCCTTGAATATAATTCAATAGAGCCGCGTCCAAAATGGCGAAAGGGTAGCGTCCTGATCGAGGTGTCCTGTCGAGTTCTCTCCACTATATGTTTTATTGGCAGCCGGGTGAACGGACTTGGTCAACGTTCATCCGGCTCGAAGGACCAGATGTCGATAGCTACGATGGGGGCAGAAAACCTGCAAGACGGCATCTCCAACCGGGACAGAAAACCAGCTTGGCTACGGCTGACTCCGAACGTCGCGTAGTGTAATTTCTCGATGACAAAATATCGAACTCTTATTTGTTTCACTAACCACTACCGATTTATTTCAACTGTATTGACGCTACACCCTTTTACTTTAACGAACATATATTTAATTCTAATTAATAATAACTTGTTAGAAATATAAAATTGACAATGGTTATGCGACTGTGTCGCCGATTTAATGGTCTTTCCTGCTTGGCGCCAAATTGAGTACTGTCTGGTCGCTACCAGTAAGCCAAAGGCTCCTGCCTCTGAGCCAGCGATTGTTTGATAAGCCGAGGTAGGCAATGACAATTGTAATTGGCAATTAATCGGTGGCCCTAGTGGCTTGAATTCGTCGATCCAGTTCTGCGCTGGTCCACGCAGTGTTTTCGTCCGAACATTAAGCATTTGTAGACTACTGGTATTTAACCGTTATGTGTGCGACAAAAAACACCTTTAGCAGGGCAACAAGGGTATCCGGGTACCCAAAATTGATATTGTTATAACATCAACAATTTTAAACCGATTTTGATGAAATAGGTGTCATTTGATTCGTTAATTTATCTAGTTTTGAATTATAAGTCCATTTGGCCATTAAAAGACACACGGGGCTTAAAAATCCGGAATTCCGATAGAGTGTCCGCTGTGAGGTAGAAAACTGATTGTATTGCAGGAAAATCAGTCATGCGGATATAAAAACTCTAAAAATTCATACAATGAATTATTTTATATAACGAGATGAATCAGGTTGGCCATTCCGGAGCAGGTTCCTGTGGGGTCATGGGTGGCCAGTCTAGGATTGGAGGTAAAACCTAGCAATATGGGTATCAAAGTTCTTGGAATTAGTTCGGTAGGTGATATTTTTTACATTTCGATGTATTTTGATTGGTTATTTCGAAAATGGTTTCTACGAGGTCCCAGATAATACCGCAGAATTCAAGATAATGCTTAGCATTATCAGAACAGTTCAAAACGTAGAACCATCCGTTATACATTTGGAACCAGTTCCAAAATTATTAATCAGTACTAAACTGGCCATATCAGTTCAAAACATCTAAAAGATCCGCTAAACCAATTCCAATTCCTGTAACCCTACAGGAACCCAATTCTGGAATGGCCAATGCGATCTAAAGTAACCAATTTATATAATAAGATGAAAAAAGGGTCCACAATGTCAAGTTCAAAGCTAATAGCTTTGCTGAAAGCTGATATTCTTTCAAAACAAGCGGCTTCCCACGTTTTACCGGACATTGCTCCGGAATTACCGATTCCCGGGAACTACATGTCATTTGATGGCCAAATGCTTTATCTAATTAAAACTAGATAAATGTACGAATCAAATGCCACTGGTTTCATCCAAATCGGTTCAAAATAGCCAAAGTTATGAACATAGCAAATCATGGGTACCTGGGTACCCTTGTCGCCCTCCTACGTAATAAAAAAATTCAAGTGCCTCTCATTGCTAATCCCCTTTATGGATATGCCCCAAAAAAACCTCAATTACTTAAGATCAACGAGTTTTACGATGTCGCAAAATTTCAATGACGTTTGTTTTAAATTGAATGAGTTATAACAATTTTAAAACTGAAAAGGTACCCGGGTACCCTGTAGCACACATAACGGTTAAGTATTAACTAACGAAATACGGCTAATAACACAACTTTGGATAAAACTAAATCAAATTTCCGCTATTTTTCCATATAGGGTACGGGAGGGTACTCCCATCACGCTACTAATTTTGGCATACATTACCTTTTTTTAGCTACACTTTCCAAATAAAAACTTTGCCGCTATATAACAATACTGAAACGAATGTAGCACTTATAGGCTTTAATGTGTTATAACTATTTTCATAAAAATGTAAGTAGTTTGCTTAATTTTATTCAATAAACATCAAAACCACTGTTTTTTCATTACCACGTAACCAGGCTGAAAAAACTAGCAGCAATCGCTTACGCGTATGCGCTCTTGATGATGGTTTGTAAAACACACAATTATGATCACGTTAACTTATTCTAGAAACTAAACAGCTGTGAATATGCTATCACAGAACAATTCTACTTCTTTTTATCACGGAAGAACACAAAAATTCACCTCTGATATGAAAATATAAATCAATTTTCATTCACTAGCCATTAGCAACATTTTGTTTTTAATTCCAGCAAATGGTGCGTTATTTATACTACTACCAATATATGTTCTGACATATCTGGTATTTGAGTGGCAACTGGCGCTAGTGTATATGAATGATTCAATGATACACTAGCGCCAGCAGCAAGCTTTTGTCACTGCAAAACTAATTATCTTCAATGAGCCCGGAATGTAGACAATAGCGAGAAGTTATTATCGGTACAGACGGTAGATAATCTACAGACGCGCAAAGAGAAAAATTACCAATTCGGCAACACTTTTTTTTGTTTATATTATTTAAACAGTTTTGGCAACTAGTCAGAATTGGATCAATCTTCCTATAATCAGCAGTAAGTTGCGTGAATCACCTGGTATGTTCCATGGAACTTCGCGAATTACGACGCATATTTTGCAAAGTGAACAAGCCAATTGAATTTTTCAAAGCATTATATGATATATCCAAGGTAACTAATCCATATGTTTTTAGTAAATCAATAGTTAAAGTTTTAACATCTCTGGTAGATTACAAAACTTAGTCTTCCCTGTCTATACGAAACACAAGTTTGTTTACTTTGCTCATTTGGTGTCTCGATTTGACGGTTCGATTGGTGTTTTATGCCACGCTCTTTGCGCGTCTGTAGATTATCTACCGTCTGTAATTATCGGTCTCTCTTTTCTTGTCTCTTTTGATCTGTTTTTGAAAAACATTTAATTGCTGTGCTAGCTATTTCGGCCTGTTGGATTTAAAAAACACAGACATCACTATAGAAAATAGGCTCAATTTAGCCACAGCGACTTCATCATTTCTCGCGACTATAACTCAAATTCAGTAGCGTTTTATTACGACCAAAATACACGCCGATATTTAGCAAATATTATTCTATCAACTGGTATAAAAATCTTGTCTCGAATAAATATAGTTTCAACGTAGTTCCTGAATATTATTCAGGCTACCGCTTAATGGGCCACCTTAATGGGAAATACCCACCCGTACCCTAACTTATATGAAAACTAATACAAGAAAATTATTATTCTAGGAATATTGCAGAAATAAAAAGGCCTCCCTCAATTTCCCATATAAGCTATTGCCAGCATAGCACGAGAGGAATTTTCAGGACATAACATTTATTAACTAAAATTATTTATTTTCCATTGGGTTTTTCCATATGGTATATATGGAAAGAATATGGTAAAGAAGTCTTTTTTATATAAAAAAGCTGTTTAGTCATAGGAGGCCAAAACTTTCGCTGTGCCGCTTTTGACCATACATCGAAGCGACTCCATATTTCATATACCCGTTTCCGCCATACGTAAAATCTATTGATATTTAGTTTTGCAATTATGGTCGTGGAATTCCAAAATTTATTCTTTTTTTACCGCCGGAAGACAGTGAGTTACTAAATTGATTAATTTATCAATAAAGTTATTTATTATTTAATATTTATTTATTTATTTAACCCAAACCAATAATAACAATGTTTACCAACTATTTATTGCTTCAGGTGTCAAACATTATATTGCGATTAGCGATAAACACAAAAGAAACTGAGATGCATGAGAGAGTAAAGTTGCTGTGTTGAGTAAATTTATTGACGCGCTAAATTCAGCTGTTTTGCGAAATGTACAATATGTGTTACGAAGTAACGACATCTGTTGTATTCAACAGGGAAACATTGATAGTTTTAAGCATACTCTCACGCATGGCGCATGATGACACTTGCGCCAACTTCTGTTATTTATTATCATAGGCTAGATTAACTAGAGGCGGTGTCCTATTGAGTGGCGCAAACAACAGCATCTTTGGAAAAGCTAATTACTTTTTTCCTTGCGATACCTAGTGATAATTACTCTTCACGATCACAATATTGCCGGAGTGATTCGCGATTAGGGTGCAATTAGCAAAATGTAATCAATGAGGAAAGCACTGTGATAATTTGCAAGTTCATTTTCAAGTCGTAATTTAAATAAAAGTGACAAAAATCGAGTTTAAAGACATAAATTGGTGTAGAATAAAGCAATCTTATAATTTCACGGTAATACCACAGAGAACAGACATCCACTCAGGAACAAATGTTTCGCGAATTCTTGGATAAAATTTCAAATTAAAATCACCTAATATGCTAGCGACACCACCACTATAGTTTCCCAACTAAATGATTCTTTTGATTTGCACACTGACAACCTTTGGCTCCTCTGGCGCTAGTATATATGGACTATATGCGTTATGCTAGCGCCAGAGGCTAGCTGTTGTGAGTATAGTGTAGAATTTTATGCGCCTTTAGCGACACCATCACTATAGTTTCCCAACTAATTTGACATAAGTTTTATCCAAGTGGGGACCTTTCGCTTGGATGTCTGTTCTCTGTGGTAATACTGCATTAAATCTGTACATTCAAGCTCAAAATCTATGTTTTCTAGTTTAACCCCTTGAAATGAGCCTCAAAGCATTTTGACAATGAGATTCACCCAACCCTGTTTCGCCTTGCTTTGGTTTTTTTTATTTAGTTTCGCCTGTGTTTTGAAAACAATGCAGTTTCGCTCTTTACTATCGCCTGTTTACAAAACGACTTGCAAATAAGCCTGTTACTTCATAAAAAGGAATGGGGCTAAACTGCAAATTGTCTTGTGTTTTGATTAAATACTTCTATCGCCCATCACTAAAAACTTGTTTTAAGGCTGTGAACCATTTCCCGAATTTTTTAACTTTTAGTTGAAATTTGACAGTTCGGTGGTTATTGCTCCGCGAGTGGTTAAAATAAGTTCAGAATAAGGTTTTGCAAGGTGACGTCACGAATGAACCGGAATGAACGCAATTCACCCATCTGACGTCCACTCGTGGTTTGTTTACTATTTGTTAGGCGAAAGCGTTATGCATAAATTGGAGTTAAACGTTTTAAAAGCGTATTATCCAGCAGTGTCGCCCTCCAAACTACTCGGAATGGCAGTTTTTGTGCTTTTCTGACTGCCGTTAAGGCCTTTAAGCAATATTCAGTTTCAACATGTTAACCCATGTTCTAAGTCCATGTAAACAAACCACTGATAGACGTCAAAGAAGTGAGGTTATGCTCGCCCGTGCAAAACCTTATGCGAACCATTTCATATTTGACAGATAGATAGTTGTTTTACTCAATGAGAGCATATATAAGTGACGATCAAGATATGTTTCTATAACAGCGAATTTATTTATTCTGTCCAGGTTGGAATTTGCTCCTATTTGATAGATAAAATTTATCTCATTTCATTTCGGGTTGAATAAACAAATTTGTTATATGTTAAACATCCATACATTGGTGAAAAAAATTCAAGGAAAAATCAGTGAAACACATCGAAGCTCTTTCCTCGCCTGTGGCATATCTCATTAGCTCTTAGAAGCGAACCATCGAACTGTCAAAACTAATCATGCTCCCGAGCAGGGTTATCATTAACAATCCTCAACCGATTTTGGAGTTATATCCATGAATTGATTGAATCTATTTTATTAAAACGAAACCAAGTTAGTAACTAAAAAAACAGTAAATAAATTTGTATATGGGTCATTCCACGGGAAATTTACAGTCAAAATTTTTTTTCTCTTCGGGACATTTTTTTTTACGTTCTTTGTGCAAAAAAAATCGACACGTATTTTTGTATTTCGATGTTACTGTTGGAATTCGCAAGATATGATTTTTTAAAGTATTGTAATCCGAAAAAATCACTATTTTTTAAATACTGATTGTAAACATAGTTTGTAATATCAAAAAATGACTTTCTACCAGATGTGTTCAGTATTCCACAAGCTTTCAAAATTGGTATACCATACCTCCTCTCGATTGTTTTTCAATAGTTAAATAGTGCATTTTTATAAACAATTGCAATTTTTTCAAAGTTGGAACTTTTTTTTCTCGATTTTTTTTACTTTAAAATATTTGTTAATCTTTCTCGAAGAAGCATGCAAAATTTGGAAATGGAGAAATGAAAACTCTGGAAGTTATGAGTTTTTATGTCTCAGCGCGTGTGTTTACAATTGCAATTGTTTATAAAAATGCACTATTTAACTATTGAAAAACAATCGAGAGGAGGTATGGTATACCAATTTTGAAAGCTTGTGGAATAGTGAACACATCTGGTAGAAAGTCATTTTTTGATATTACAAACTATGTTTACAATCAGTATTTAAAAAATAGTGGTTTTTTCGGATTACAATACTTTAAAAAATCATATCTTGCGAATTCCAACAGTAACATCGAAATACAAAAATACGTGTCGATTTTTTTTGCACAAAGAACGTAAAAAAAATGTCCCGGAGAGAAAAAAAAATTTGACTGTAAATTTCCCGTGGAATGACCCATATATTTCTAAGTTGAATAGTGCTTTTCCTCTGGTAATCGGTAGACGGTACACGCGAGTTTTCAAAAAGTTGAAAATTTTGCGCAACTTTTCTGTGGCTTACAAAAGGACACGGATAAAGCATTTACAACCTGCAGACGTATTGGAAGTCGCAGAAAATGTCGCCTGTGACACATATTGACCCTCGGCACGAGATTATAGTGGCAGCAGACGCTTCGAATACAGGCATCGGGGCATGCCTCATGTATCGTCTACCGTCAGGCGCAGTAAAGTGGTACAACGTAGGAGCCGATCACTTACGCCAGCGGAGCGTAATTATGGACAAATAGAAAAGGAGGGTCTTGCCTTGGTATTTGGTGCACAAAATTTCATTCTATGATATTCGGACGCCATTTCGCTCTTCAAACGGACCATAAGCCGCTTCTTTCTATATTTGGTTCGCACAAAGGAATACCGGTCCATTCAGCAAATCGTCTGCAGAGATGGGCTACAATTCTGCTAACATATGATTTTCGTATAGAATATGTAGCGACTGAGAAGTTTGGATACGCGGATGTCCTTTCTCGTTTGATATGCAAACAAAAACAACGACGAGGATTATATCATTGCTTCACTGCGACTGGAAGAAGACATGGAAGGAGTTTTTGATTCAACGGTTAGCAATATTTCAGTGACACACGATATGATACGAAAAGCTACAGCGCAATCGAAATCATTGCAAGCAATTTTGCAATATCATCGCCAAGGCTGGCCTGATGCACAGGTAAAAGTTTTGGATCCCCGGATAATCGAGTCCGGCCTGTATTCACCGACCGGTTTGTAATTACCGACACGAAGAATTTGAATACAATTTTAGATGCCAATTTACAACACCCATGCAGTCAAAAAGCTAATATACAACAACGTGCAGTATAAAATGCCAGATACGCTGATTTGCTGCTATTGTCATGCTTATTAATTACCAGGAATGGGTAGTTTAATATACAAATTGCAATTTTTCCTCACAGCAAAGTAGAAAACAACTTCCCTGTCCCCTCATTGCATAGCCAGAAAGCGGATAGTAATATTCGCCATGATTGTACAACATTGCGCCGAATATCATTTTGCGAAAAACCTTAAGCGGAATGTACCATTTCACGGAAAACATTTTTTGTGCAAAGTACCATTTCGCGACCCTCTCCTTACTCGCTGTCGCTCGTTCCAGGAAACCCAGGTAGACCTAGGAATACAAATAAACCTAGACAGTAGTGATTTCTGCGGGGAGTTGCCTCCCCCCAGTGGGTGGCGCTTCCGACGGCGGGTCACCGGCAACACTCGCGGCCGTCTCGTCTGAATGATCTAGTGTTACTATAGATAGCTTTTGTGGTCTTGTTATTGACTAATGTTTTATGGAAGAGTCTCGAATTTCTCGAGTTCGATTAGTTTTTGAGTTTCGTAAAAAATTGTTTTCTATTTGTATGAGAGTCCATATCCCCCTACTACAGGGGTGAGAGGTCTCTAACTATCTATACCTATAAAGAAGGATTTCTGTCTGTCTGTCTGTCCGTATGTTCCTTATAGAATCGAAAACTACTGAACCAATCGGCATGAAAATATGCATGTAGAGGTTTTTTGGGGCCAGGAAAGGTTTTAGTGATGGTTAGAAACCCCTCCCCCCACTAAGAGGAGGGGCTCCCATACAAATGAAACACAAATTTCTGCATAACTCGACAACTAATCAAGCAAATAGAACAAAAATTGGCATGTGGGTGTTTTCGGTGACAAGAATTTATTCTATGGTAAATTAAGACCCCTCCCCTCTCTATAAGGGGAATTATAACTCCTCTCCTCTTTAAAAGGGGGGGCTTCCATACAAATTTCCTCATAACTCGAGAACTAATCAATCAAATGGAACAAAATTTGGCACGTGGGTATTTTTGGAGACAAATTTTTTTTCTATGATGAATTGGGACCCCTCCCCACTTTAGGAAGGGGGGCTCCTGTATAAATGAAATGCAAATTTCCCCATAACTCGAGAATTAATCAAGCAAATGGAACCAAATTTGGCATGTGAAAGTTTTCTAGGGCATGAATACTTTCTATGGTGAATTAGGACCCCTCCCAACTTTAAGATGGGGGGCTCCTATACAAACGAAATACAAATTTCCTCATAACTCGAGAACTAATCAAGCAAATGGAACCAAATTTGGCACGTGGGTGTTTTTGGAGACAAAAAATTTTTCTATGATGAATTGGGACCCCTACCCACTTTAGGAGGGGGAGGGCTCCTATACAAATGAAATTCAAATTTCCTCATAACTCGAGAACTAATCAAGCAAATAGAACCAAATTTGGCATGTGGAGGTTTCTGGAGGCAAAAATATTTTCTATGGTGGATTAGGACCCCTCCCAACTTTAAGAGGGGTGCTTCTACACAAATGAAATACAAATTTCCTCATAATTCGAGAACTAATCAAGCAAATGGAACCATATTTGGCATGTGGGTGTTTTTGGCGGCAACCATTTTTTCTATGATGAATTAGGACCCCTTACCTTTTTAAGAGGGGGGGCTCTCATACAAACGAAATACAAATTTCCTCATAATTCTAGAACTAATCATGCAAATGGAACCAAATTTATCATGTGGGTGTTTTTGTAGGCAAGAATATTTTCTATGGTATATTTTCCATGGATTTCCCCACTTTAAGAGGGGGGGCTCCTATACAAATGAAAAACAAATTTCCTCGTAACTCGAGAACTAATCAAGCAAATGGAACCAAATTTGACATGTAAGTGGTTTTGGACGCAAGATTTTTTTCTATGGTGAATTGAGACCCTCCCTTCCCCTTTAAGATCTCCCCTTTAAGAGGGTGGGCTTCCATACAAATGAAATGCAAATTTCCTCTTATCTCGAGAACTAATCAATCAAATGGAACCAAATTTGGCATGTGGGAGTTTTAGATGGCAGAAATTTTTTCTATGGTGAATTACGACCCCTTCCCCTTTTAAGAGGGGAGCTCCCATACAAATGAAATTCAAATTTCCTTATAACTTGAGAACTAATCAAGTAAATGGAACCAAATTTGGTATGTGGGAGATTTTGGAGTCTTGAATATATTTTACGATAGTTAGAGACCTCTCACCCCTGTGGTAGGGGGATATGGACTCTCATACAAATAAAACAGAAATTTTTACAAAACTCAAAAACTAATCGAACTCGAGAAATTCGAGACTCTTCCATAAACTATCTATAGTAACACTAGCTCATTCAGGACGAGACGGCCGCGAGTGTTGCCGGTGACCCGCCGTCGGAAGCGCCGCCCACTGGGGGGGCTTGCAAAACTCGAGATTGTGACAAAGATCATCCGAGATTCATGATTTATGTACAACACAGGTTAATTTGTGGCAATACGAAATTTGTCGGGTCAGCTAGTATCTTATATAAGGTACATCGGGGCAAGTGGGACCTAAAAAATGCATAGTTTGGGTTTATTCCACTGTGTTTTCTATACCTATGATTATTTCAAAATTCTTTCAGCACAGAAACTCTTCAGTGGTATCACTTCGAAGGAATTATTACGAAAAAGACCTATAAATTTACATGAAATGGATCTGGAGGAGAATTGGGTGCCACTTGCCCCATTTACTGGGGCAAGTGGGACCTATATTCAAATTTGATTAAAAAGTATGAAATAATAATAAATTGTGTAAGTTAGTATACAGAAATGCTAAAGCATTGCAAGAAGAGGTCTGCTTTGAGCTGCCGTCGCGATCGGATGTGTCGTGTCATCGTCAGTGCTAATAGAATAGCTATTGTCGTCGCGTAGTTGTATTTACCGTTATAGCCATTGTCTGTACGCGTAGTTTGAGGGATGTGCTATTGCTATCCTATGTGCGTTATGCCGGCTTTCTGTCGCTCTGTTCGGTTTCGACTTGTTCGGTCCTGTTTCGAGTTGCTTTGGCGTGCGCCTGTTGTTCCTACTACTTAATTCTGCTGAGGAATGATCGTGTCAGCGTTAGTGCATGAGTTGTTTGATGCTGCTGTTTCCCCGTGGTCATCGTATTCTCTATCCTGATCCTGTTTTCAAGCTAAGTTACATAGATATTTTTGATTTTTAAAACCTGTCATCTTTCGAAACCCTATATAAAATTTGTAGATTGCCAGCGCATATGTTCGCGTCCGACGAATCGGTCGAGTTATAACAGCTTTTTTATAATAAACATGTTTCACTTTCTGTCGCGTTCTGTTGTGTTTTACCGTTTATCGTTTTTGCATTTATCGTTACGTATATTGTTTGTTTGGGCGTTCTTGTTGGATCGCGTACGGTTTGGTTTCAAGTTGGCGCGTGTGAACTTGTCGTTAATCCTAAAAAAATTCTTATAAATTTACGGCTGAGACGAAGTAGCAACACTCCTTTCGTCGGACGTCTGGAGTTTAATTTGCTACCAAGAACAAAATGATAAATCATAATTTGAGCTAGCTAATAAATCACCAAGAAACAATTCTCCATGCTTTTAGCTGTTGAATTTTCAGCTGATTATAAATCAATGGACAATAAACTGTAATAAAAATCTTCAAATCTGTAAAACAAAAATATAAAACAATTTATCTTTTAAATCTTTATACTATTAGTACTTTAAAAATAACAAACAAATTAATAAAAATCATCAATATTTCGACTGTTGGTTTAAACTATCTCCAAACATAAATCTGTTCACATAACTAATTTATCTTAAACAAGCTTCTCGAAACAGCCGGCTCAATAAAAGTCGAATATAAGAATAACGCCAAAAAATACATAATAATATCTTTATTAAAAAAAAAAACAACCGATCACATCACTTATCAAGGTGAATCCCGATCCAACCAAGCCTACCTTACTAACAAAATTCAACTCCTTCCTGTAATCTTTGCTGGGATGCAGAGGTTAACACGGTCCCAAAAAAAAAAAAAACAAAGATTACATTAACACTCCTTCCCCAATCCCACCTGATTGCAAGGACGTGGCCGGCGCAGTTATTGATCCTTCATATATCGAGTCACTGAATTTTGCACAGTGAGAATGACCGGTCACTCCCAACCACATTCGTTTGATTCATTGCGCAATTTCACTGATTCGGATCAATCGCTGAGTGCAACCATTGATATGTGCAATCAGTCTAAGCTAAGCTAAGCTAAGAAATGCTAAAGCATTGCAAGAAGCAATCAAAAACAATATTTGTACGAAGGGTTCATCCAAAAATAGCGTAACAAAATCAGATCACAACGCAACGGGCGACCTTATAATTTATATAAAACACAGATTGTGTACAATTACGTTGTAAAGCAGCGTTTCCCAAATGGGGGTTCGCGAACCCCTGGGGGTACGCCAAAAATTTAGTTCGCTGCAGAATAGCATAGGGAATTCCGCCAGGGGGTTCGCGAACCAAAATAGGCTGGGAACCGCTGTTGTAAAGCATTATTGTAATGACATGTAGTTGAATAGGTCGTTGCATCCAATTCTTGCGAGACGTAATTTTGCATTAACCATTGTTTTAGCTCAAAAATACGATTATGATCTGTTTGTTCTACCATGCCCAATTCGGTAGAGCTACTCATAAGAGATAGTTACGCTATAATAACCACAACACTTTATTGTTTCAATTCCAGTTGCAGATTTGTTTAATTATGTCAAATTTGCCTTTCCAAATTCAATTAACATCGTTTAGGTGTAACCAAAATGTGACCAAAATATTTGTTCCCTCATAAGCTGTGCATGTGGGTTTCTTTTTTGGGGCCACTTGGTTTAGTCCTTTTCGGTTTTATTTTAAAGCTTTACTGATACAAATATTATGTAATTGAACTGAAAGTGTTTGGTAGTACATGTAAAAAATGTATTAAAACAGGAAGTTTTGTGCTGAAACACTTTATTTTTAATAGGTCCCACTTGCCCCGGGTACTTCGAAGTGCCGACCTTATTTCGACCCATTTTTTTAATGCCATTTTTCAAATTAAACAACTAGTTTTCGGGTATAATTTGTTAATACAGTCGTTATGTTTATCTACTGCCAGAAAAACATGTACTTTTACGTAAAGTTTGTGGCCAAAATATCATTTCTAGAAAGGTGCGTCAAACTTACAACGCAAATTGAAAATAACGCTCAAATTTAAAGTCTAATTTTGTTATTTGAAATGCCTGTTATAAATAATCTATAATTTCAATACATGCGTTTGAGTTGTATCTTTCATTTCTAGAAAGGTTCAGTTGGAGAAAATGAAGTTGAAGAGAGTTATGAGCTTACCCACTTACCCCGTATTACCACTTGCCCCGGGGTACCTTATAAAAATGGATTTCTGTCTGTCGGGATGTTCCTTATAGAATCAAAAACAACTGAACCAATCGGCATGTAAATTTGCATGTAGGGGTGTTTGGGGCCAGGAAAGGTTTTAGTGATGGTTTGAGACCCGGCTCCCCACTAATAGGGTGGGCTCTAGGGCTGTCGGTATTGGACGCTTTCAGTGAAAACCGGTATTTCGGTATTGGCGTAGAAAATACCGGTAGTACCGGTAAAATACCGGTATTGGCAGATTATTCAAAACCAATAGAAATGTCGATGTTTTTCAGTAAATCTTTTTATTTTCAAACTTTAGCTTTAGTATTGTTGCTTATCAAAGTAGAATTTAAGCAGATATAATACTCTAAGCGATTTATTTTCCTTACTGGAACGAATTTTATTACCAACGCTTCCAACAATTGAAAAAACTTCCGCTAACATCGAAGTCTGACGAACGGCTCTAAGCGCATCAGGAATTTTCCATTCATTTCTTTAAATTTAAAGTAGAGAAAGCCGCTTTTAATTATTTACAATTTTTAATTATATCTTGTATTGTAGTTTACAGCATAATTAATGGCCCGGTCTCCTACAGTCACGAATTTTTCCTTAGCTCCTTCCTTCAGAATCCTTCAGATATCTTCTCTTTTCTATTATCATTCCCACTATTCGAAGATAGTGGGATGCAGATTTCATCTCCTTGTTAAATGTATCACTCGAAAGACTTGAAAAATATTCCAAATTCTTTCCTGGCAGATCCTTTAATGGCAAGAATACTCAAACAGATCCCCGTATTCTGATCAGGGCCCGGCATTGCCGGAACAAATAAATGAAGCTGCCTTCTCTTACCTTCGCATGACACATAAAGCGACTTGTTTCATTTGTAGAACAGAACGTTTCAAACAAACTTCAGCTAAAGCTAGTGACTGTCAAGCACGATTTGTCGATGTTGAGTAGGTTAATCATAATATGCGTTAAATGGTAGGAAATGTTACTCAAAATCAATTCAATTGCATTCAAAGTTGCTGGCCTTCTTCTGAATATTTGATAGAGAAATACAAATGAAACTTTAAAACCGGTCATCACGATGAAGGAAAAATCGTTTCAATGACGCTGATTGAAGCCAATTTTGAAGCTTCATTACTTCAAAGTTCAAAAACAATATACTATTGTAACTGACGATTCTGGGCCCTGATCTTGTTTCCTAAATTCTTTATTTGAGAGCTTCGAATAATCTTGTGGCTTTTAAATATCAAGTTGATCAAAAATAAATTAAAACGCGACGTCTGACTCATACAGTGAAACATTTTTACAGCAAAGATGCTCTCCTGTGCCTAAAACGGATTCAAGAGCTATAATTATTTAACCCACCATTTCACTCTCTTCATTGTTAGTAGTCGAAGAATCTCGCCTGTATTAACATCAAGTTGTTTTTCTAAGAGTTTTATAATCTTCTATCAAATTTAGTTCAGATTAGAAAATACCGGTAATACCGGTTTTTTGCCTTTCCAAAACCGGTATTTCGGTATCCAAAAATTGGCCGGTATTACCGGTTTCGGTACTACCGGTACTACCGGTTAGACAGCCCTAGTGGGCTCCCATACAAATGAAACACAAATTTCTGCTTAACTCGAGAACTAATCAAGCAATTAAAACAAAATTTGTCATGTGGGTGTTTTGGGTGACAAGAATTTATTTTATGATAAATTGAGACCCCTCCCCTCTTTAGAATGGGAACTATGACTCCTCTCCCCTTTAAAAGGGGGGGCTTCCATACAAATGAAATACAAATTTCCTCATAACTCGAGCACTAATCAAGCAAATGGAACAAAATTTGGCATGTGAAAGTTTTCGAACGCAAGAATATTTTCTATGGTGAATTAAGACCCCTCCCCAAAGGGAGCGGGGGCTCCTATACAAACTAAATACAAATTTCCTCATAACTCAAGAACTATTCAAGCAAATGGAACCAAGTTTGGCATGTAAGTGTTTTTGGAGGCAAGAATGCAAGGAATGCATGGAGCAAGACCCCTCTCCACTTTAAGACGGGGGGCTCCTATACAAATGAAAAACAAATTTCCTCATAACTCGAGAATTGATCAATTGATTATGGAACCAAATTTGACATATAAGTGGTTTTGGAAGCAAGATTTTTTTCTATGGTGAATTGAGACCCTCTCGTCTTTAGAAGGCGAGTTATGACCCATCTCCCTTTTAGGAGGGTGGGCTTCCATACAAATGGAATGGAAATTTCCTTATAATTCGAGTACTAATCAAGCAAATGGAACCAAATTTGGCATGTAGGGCTTTTAGGGGGCAGACATTTTTTCTTTGATGAATTAAGACCCCTCCCCTGTTTAGGAGCGGGGGCTCCCATACAAATAATATTTAAATTTCTTTATAACTTGACAACTAATCATGCAAATCGAACCAAATTTGGCATGTGGGAGATTTTAGAGTCTTGAATTTAATTTGTGATAGTTAGAGACCTCTCACCCCTGTTGTAGGGCGATATGGACTCTCATACAATTAAAACAGAAATTTTTGCGAAACTCAAAAACTAACCGAACTCGAGAAATTCCAGACTTTTCCATAAAACCCGAATTAATCCACATAGTGGCGTGACCTAGCCTTTCTACTGCCACAATAATCATTATTTAATTTCTTAGGAACA